>NW_027102243.1:15000-37500 GCF_035609145.1 Eleutherodactylus coqui
AGATGAATGGGAGGAACGTGAAAGGTGTAACGTGAGGTGGCGTAAGGGCTTCATTACAGGGACGTATTCGTATCACGCGGGTGCCGTGATGACGAGGCACAGCAATACGTTTACCTGACCGGCGCATGGAAAAATGGAGAGAACGTGAAGGGTGTCACGTGGGGTGACGTGGAAGCATCACTCAGTGGGAGGACCCTATGACGTACTGGAATCACATGGGCTGGCGTAGTGACATCGCTGGGACGCAATGATGCCTTCAACAGTATCACTAGGTGTCTATAAGGGCCCAATGTATACCACAGATAAGTATAGAAATGAGTCATAAAAGTATGAGGCTACTGTACAGATTCAAACATATAAAAACAAAGAACAAAAATACATTTTCAATTTAGAATACTTATATCCTATTTTTTAGCAACAGTTATTATCCCCTATATAATGTTATAATAAATAAATAGATAAAAAGACCCGAGTTAAAAACTTATAAAAATTTATATATAATATAGATATAGAATACTATGAAGTCTGTATTTTATTATAATTTATATTAAGATTTAGTAAACAAATAATACAAAGGCCTATGAGGAGGGAGATACATATATAGTATGCTATAAAAAGTGCTTTACAGTAATAGTTTCATATATTATATATCTTACACAATCCAGAAGTATATATAAAACATTTTTTCGAGTACCTCATTTAAACCATAAGGATGTAATGTGTTGAATTGAAAGATATGATACATCTCCTTAGCTCTCATATGAAGAAAAATAGAAGTGGAGAGGAGCTGCTACCGTTAAAAAAAATTTTTCATACTTTATTGAATAAAAAGCATACAGCTCACGGGTCCACGCTGAACGCGTTTCGGCTACAGTAGCCTTTGTCAACAGCTATGAGGTATGCGATACACAAGACATTTATAGACAAAATACAAATTAAAATCAAAGAAGCAATACCTGTGTGTGCTAGCTTGTCAGGAGGAGAAATGGCTGAGGAATGGTATGGAGGGTGTGTTCAGGAGTTAATTGTACCACATGTTGTAACTAGCATGCAGAGATTTGTTACAAAAAGGTTTAAAACAGATAGACAGAGAAAAAAAAACTTTTTTCTGAATACATACTCTTGGATCTCATAGATATGTTTACATAAATTGTCTCTGCATAGTAATAAATCGATTGCATGATATATAAGTTCACCAAAATATACAAAACAGAAATCAAGAGGAAAAAAAAATATATATTTTTTCTATATAAACAAATACTCTTAGATCTCATAAGCATGTGACTACATCAATTGTGTCTGCATAGCAGTAGATAGATTGCAAGGTATATGAGTTCACCAAAATGTACAAAACAGAAATCAAGAGGGAAAAAAAATCTCTTAAGTAAATACTCCTAGAACTCATAAGCATGTAACTACATCATTTGTCTCTGCACAGCAGTAGATAGATTGCAAGGTATAGGAGTTCACCAAAATGTACAAAACAGAAGTCAAGAGAAAACAAAATAATAATAATTTTCCCTTTTCTTTTCTCCCTTTCCCCTCCTATTTTAATAAACACAGAAAAGATCCATCCTATAATTCATACCAAACGGAAATCTAGTGTTTAGTTCCAAGATCCAATAAGCTTCCCTACGGAGAATATCCTTCAGTTCTACTTTTTGTTTCCTGTATTTCCAAACTCTGTCTATACCCAAACATGAGAAATTTTTTGTCTCACCACCATGTTTTAGGATAAAGTGATTTGCAACCCCTGATTTACCTAATAAATTTTTATGGATGTCCCTCAGATGTTCTGCTATTCTGGTATGTAGTCTCCTGGAGGTACATCCTACATAAAGTAAATTACATAGGATGCATACTATTATATAGATTATTCCACTAGGGAGATTTTAAATTTTCCGGGCTCGCCGGCCTTCTGCGCATGCACGCCACATTGGCGCATGCACAGGAGCCAGCGGAGGGTCCCGAGACTGGCCGGAGGATATGGAGGAAGCGGGGTGAGTATTTTCACCTTCCCTCATGGATCCGATCCATGAGGGGAGGTGAAACTTCTTTTTTTTTTTTTACTTCTTGCTTCACTTTTCCGCGGTCCCCGCTGACATCTCCTGCCTCCCGGCTACCTACAGGAGCCGAGAGCCAGGACATTTCAAATTTCCCGGGCCGCCAGGCCTTCTGCGCATGCGGCTGATGTAATGCCGGCTAGCGCGCATTCGCAGAAAGCCGGATTCGGGGTCCGGAGGACAAGGAGAGCAGTGCGGCGGACAGGGGTGAGTAATTTCAGCTGCCCTGATGAATCCGATCCATCAGGGCAGCTGAATCTTTAACTTTTTTTAAAACTTTTATGCGATTGGCGCTATCGATTTGAATAGCGCCGATGGCATTGCCGGGGGTGTTGGGGGTGGATGGGTCCCTGGTGGGGGTTCCTGCAGCCCGGGATGACAGCTCCATGCTGTCGGCTACCTGCGGGCACCGACAGCATGGAGCTGTCACGTCCAGAGCCTGAGGGGCTTTATTCTCTGCAGGACACATGTTTTTACGACCTCAGAGAATAAAGCCCACTTGGTCAGGACGTAAAAACACTATGGGCTGGTCGTTAAGGGGTTAAGTATTGTGTTGCCACTGCTAGGTTTGCGGAATACTGATTCTTCCCACCAGGCCATATAAAGTATGGCTAAAGTGGGGGAAAATTTCGACCCCATAGGAGCTCCTACCAGCTGTAAGAAAAATTGATTATTGAAAATGAAAAAATTATGAGTGAGAAGAAACTCTGTACAAAGTATAATAAATTCTCTCAACTCCATAGTGTACTCACTAGATTCCTTCAAATGAAAATATAAAGCTTGTAGGGCAGCGTGGTGTGGTATGCAGGTATGAAGACTGACAACATTGCATGTTACCCAAGTGTAGTCCTCCTGCCACACAAATGTATCCAATTTTTTCAAAACACTGCTACTGTCTTTCAGGTAACCTGGTACCTGTATAGCTAGTGGTTGTAAAGATTTGTCTACCCAAGGGCTGAGTCATTCACATAGGGAACCAATTCCCTAAATAGGGCGCATGGGAGGAGGAAAGGAATCTTTTGTGCGTTTTAGGTAGGCCATACATAAATGGAACCTTTGGGTTAGTAGGGATAAGATATTCTCCCATATTGGTAGTAATCACGCCTAACTTGGAACCCAATTGTAATAATTCATGTAGTGGTTTAGAAAAAGCAGCCGTGGGATCTCCCTGTAGTTTTTTATAAGTAATCCTATCCTCAAGAATATGATTGATTGCAATTAATGTATAGAGTAATGTCCATAATAGTGATGTTTCCCCCTTTGTCTGACTGACAAATCCTGATGTCTTCATCTTTGGATAACCGTGATAGCTCAATTCTCTCCCTCTTTGTCATATTATTAGATCCAGAATGTCCATATTGATTGTCCTTAGTTTGTGCTTGTAACAACTTAAGTTCTTTTTCCATAATCGTTTGGAAATCTTCCACAACCTGTGTGTGGGTTTGTGTTGGATAGAAATCAGGATTGGGTGTTTTTATATTGATCCTATGTGTAAGGACATCAGCTGCAACTGACTCCCTATGTAGGTGATGTAAGTCCAAAAGGGCAGCTATGTCCTTCGGGGTTAAATCCTCAAAGGTGTCCTGTATAAGTTCCTTCTTAGTAGCCTGGAGTAAGAGGGTCATCACTGTTGATGAAGTGTTTTTTCTTCACTACACCATACAGTAGGGAATTCCCACAGATAAGAAAATTATTCTTCTCTTACCTTCCAATTTTAAAACAAGATGATGACCTAAAATCTATCTTAGATAAAGGCGTGTTATGCACCTCTCGCAGAAATCGTACTATTGGGGATAGAGTATCTAAGAACTTTATATTCCAGAAACCCAAAAATAATTGGATTAATATTAATGGATTTTTTAAATGTGCTGACCCACGTTGTGGCTGTTGCCAGTGCACCCTTAATAAATCTAGGGAATTCATTAGCCCAGAAAACAACAAAAAATACAAAATCAACAGTTTTATTAACTGTAAAACTAGTGGAATAATCTATATAATAGTATGCATCCTATGTAATTTACTTTATGTAGGATGTACCTCCAGGAGACTACATACCAGAATAGCAGAACATCTGAGGGACATCCATAAAAATTTATTAGGTAAATCAGGGGTTGCAAATCACTTTATCCTAAAACATGGTGGTGAGACAAAAAATTTCTCATGTTTGGGTATAGACAGAGTTTGGAAATACAGGAAACAAAAAGTAGAACTGAAGGATATTCTCCGTAGGGAAGCTTATTGGATCTTGGAACTAAACACTAGATTTCCGTTTGGTATGAATTATAGGATGGATCTTTTCTGTGTTTATTAAAATAGGAGGGGAAAGGGAGAAAAGAAAAGGGAAAATTATTATTATTTTGTTTTCTCTTGACTTCTGTTTTGTACATTTTGGTGAACTCCTATACCTTGCAATCTATCTACTGCTGTGCAGAGACAAATGATGTAGTTACATGCTTATGAGTTCTAGGAGTATTTACTTAGAGATTTTTTTTTCCTCTTGATTTCTGTTTTGTACATTTTGGTGAACTCATATACCTTGCAATCTATCTACTGCTATGCAGACACAATTGATGTAGTCACATGCTTATGAGATCTAAGAGTATTTGTTTATATAGAAAAAATATATATATTTTTTTCCTCTTGATTTCTGTTTTGTATATTTTGGTGAACTTATATATCATGCAATCGTTTTATTACTATGCAGAGACAATTTATGTAAACATATCTATGAGATCCAAGAGTATGTATTCAGAAAAAAGTTTTTTTTTCTCTGTCTATCTGTTTTAAACCTTTTTGTAACAAATCTCTGCATGCTAGTTACAACATGTGGTACAATTAACTCCTGAACACACCCTCCATACCATTCCTCAGCCATTTCTCCTCCTGACAAGCTAGCACACACAGGTATTGCTTCTTTGATTTTAATTTGTATTTTGTCTATAAATGTCTTGTGTATCGCATACCTCATAGCTGTTGACAAAGGCTACTGTAGCCGAAATGCGTTCAGCGTGGACCCGTGAGCTGTATGCTTTTTATTCAATAAAGTATGAAAAAAAATTTTTAACGGTAGCAGCTCCTCTCCACTTCTATTTTTCTTCATATGGAATTTAGCCGTCTGCTGCTGGCTGTTTGAGGGAGCTCCCGTTGAAATTCAGATCTCCCTGCAACATTGGAAGATACTGCTGGTGAGGTGAGCCCATATTTCTCTTTTTTGCTCCTTAGCTCTGTTTTGGCAAATTTGCCTTTAGGGATTTTTTCTATGGGGGTAATTTGTATTAGTGATGGATCAGAGTTGTGGTATATGGAAAAATGTCTGTAGACACTGTTTTAGATAGCCTCTTTTGATGTTATATCTATGTTGGTTAATCCGGTTTCGTAGGGAGTTTATTGTGCGTCCTATGTATCGTATATGGCAGGGACATTCAATTAGATATGAGATGTTCGGAGTCACAATTTAAGTATTGTTTGTTCTGGAAAGGTGTGTCGTCCGATCCTATTTCAACTGATTTCCTTCTGTGGCAGATATTTTCACAACACTTCCAATCCGGGGTTCCACATTTGAAGACTCCTATAGTCAGAGAGGGAAGGAAAGGATGATCCTTATTTTGGATCGTTTTTTTCATTTTTCTGGGACGTCATGAGGCTAAGATTTTTCCCAAAGTCTTCGTTTCTCCTGAAGATTAGATTTAGGTTGGAGGGGAGTTATTCAGTTATAAATGGGTCTCATTTCAAAATGTTACAGTGCTTCTTTAAAATATCTCTCAATTCCTTTTGTTTCGAGTTATATCTCGTGATGAAACAGAGATCAAAGTTACACTCGATCTTTTCTGGTCTCGTATGTTTTGCAATTATTTCCGTATTGGTGCATATCTGACTTCCTTCCTTTCTGGCCCTTTTGTAGGACGTTTCTAACAGGGCTTTGGGTATTTTTTTTTCTTCGAACCTACTGTATAAAGTTTTAGTTTGCTCCTCGAAGGTTTTAATAGTTGAACAGTTCCTTTGAATCAGTTTGAATTGTCCGAATGGGCCATTTAATTTTCATTTTTTGCCGTGACAACTTCTAAAGTCTAGGAAGCTGTTGGCATCCACCTGCTTGAAGTGTGTTTTTGTGCAGATGTTGCCTTCATTGATAAATGTCTAAATCTAAACATGTAATTTGTCGTACTTTACAAGCCAGTAACCTATAGAACCCATGTATTTTGATTGAGATTTTGGATAAACCGTTCAACCTCTCATATAGTGCCATCCCAAATGAGAATATCAATATAGCTTTTGAAGCTGTCTATCGACATATTTTGAGAGGTAACTAGTGAGGGGCCTAATACCCGCAAGGATGGGTCTCCCAGGGGGTTCTTTTATGGATTTATGTATTTTTTGTAGTATGTAAAAATAAGTAACTTCGGGATAGAACGGGGATATAAATTGTTTTTGATCTTTTGTAATGCAATTGTTAGCTTGGGCCTTGTCAATCAAACGATAAAGGCTCTCCTTCAAAATGTTAGTTGGATCTTCTGTTTGTAATTGGTTGGTTTCTCCCAGAATTCTTCTTGCTTCTTCCAGATAATAATCTTTATCCATCAGCACTATTCCTCCACCTGTATCTGCATGTTTTATAACTAGGTCGTTATTATTGGCCAAGGTATTAATTGGCTTCCATGGGTGTGTGTTTAAATTCCCCTTCTTCAATTGGTTTTTATTTTTGTTATTTTTGGTTTGCTAAGTGTTCTAAAATCTTCTAGGACTTTATTATAAAAGCTAGTAATATAAGGGCCTTTGGTCGGGTAGAACTTACCAGGTAATCTCAAATTGGTAGGGAGTGGCTTCTTTATGGGAATATCGTCCTCGCTCATAGACTCCTTTTGGAGGTTCTCCTAGTTCCATTGCTTCGCAAAGTGGTTTCGCTTGGTGGGTTTTTTTTTTGTTTTTTTGTTTTTTTACATTGAATGGGGACAAAAATCACCAAGAGAAACCACTTTGTGAAAAACCACTCGAAAAAATGTAATATTTATTTATACTTCTGGATAATGTAAGATGTATACTATATGGAACGATCACTGTAAAACGCTTTTTATAGCATACTATATATGTATCCCCTCCCCTCATAGGCCTTTGTATTACTTATCTACTAAATCTTAATATAAATTATTATAATAAAATACAGACTTTTTATAGTATTCTATATCTATATTATATATGAATTTTTTAATACGTTTTTAAATAACTCTCGGGTCTTTATTTATTATAACATTATATAGGGGATACTAATTGTTGCTAAAAAATAGGATATACGTATTCTAAATTAAAAATGTATCTTTGTTTGTTTTTATGATGTTTGAATCTGTACAGTAGCCTCATACTTTTATGACTCATTTCTATACTTATCTGTGGTATACATTGGGCCCTTATAGACACCTAGTGATACTGTTGAAGGCATCATTGCGTCCCAGCGATGTCACTACGCCAGCCCATGTGATTCCAGTACGCCATATGTCCCTCCCACTTAGTGATGCTTCCACGTCACCCCACGTGACACCCTTCACGTTCTATCCATTTATCCATGCGCCGGTCAGGTGAACGTATTGCTGTGCCTCACTGAAGACGTCATACGCCCCTCTTACCGACGTCATCACGGCATGCCGCGTGATACGAATACGTCCCTGTAATGACGCCCTTACGTCACCTCACGTGACACCTTTCACGTTCCTCCCATTCACCTATGCGCCGCTCAGCTGGAACGCACTACTGCGTCTCACTGAAGCCGCCCGAAGTCACGTGAACTCCACCGGAAGAGTCCAAACCTAACATGCTGCACATGAAGGAGGAGTAAATTGTTAAATGAATTATTACTTTCTTATATATATGTATGTTGTCTGTAGATCTGTTTATGCTTGACAAAGGCTTGCCTAAAAGCCGAAATGCGTTGCATCTATCTGAATAAACTTCTATCCTTGGAACCTTGGACCACATCTTTATCTCCGTTTTTACACTACATGCCATCGGGGATTGAGGGGTGTCGTGGAACAGGCACTCCTACGAAGTAAGTTATATCCTGTATATGTCCAGATCACTGGAGCGTTGGGGGCTTTTCTTTCTTGTCTACTACGCCAGTTGATATAAGTAAGTGATTACAATATCCAAGGAAAGGATTATTTATTATGAAGAACTAACCCCTTGTAGGAAGACTCTAGTACCCTGTTGTACCGCTTATAGCTTGGATACAAGATGTAATGCGGGGAGGCATGGGAGCTCTAGTATCCTGTTGTACCGCCTCTAGATTAGATACAAGATGTAACACGGGGGCTGGGGGGCATGGAGGCTCTAGTACCCTGTTGTACCTATCTAGCTTGGATACGAGATGTGATACATGCGGGCAAGGAGGCTAACTGGTTTCATATAGTATAATGCAACATATTAACCCACATTTGCTGTAACTGAGCAAACTCGTAGGCTCTGTAACTTGGTGTCCCAGATGGTCCCATACATGTTCTATTGGTGATAAAACTGACAGCCATGGAAGTGTGGCAATTTTGTGGGTACATATAAACGGGAAGAAATCTATTAGCCTAAGTGAGGAGAGGCAGTTGAGGGCTTGTCCTCGCCACTTTGAGCTCTGTCCAGAATTAACTTTAAGCCTGGGTTCTTTCACGCCGGATTCCCGGCGGAAATCTTGCGGTTTGGCCGCAGCGAAAAACCGCGAGATATCCGCCGGGAGAAGCGCTGCTTCAAAACCCCGCGGCACTTAGTCGCGGGTTTTGAAGCGGCCCGGTCGCTCGCTCTTCCGCTTCGGATGACGCCCCCATAGAGGAGAGTGCGGCCGCAGCGGAGGAAGAAAAAGAATTAGCATGCTGCCTCCGGCTAATCCACGCCGCAGTGCCGGCTTTGCCGTGGCGGATTTGCCTTCCCGTGTGGATGAGATTTCTGAGAAATCTCGTCCACATAGCTGGCTAATACCGGGATTAGTGGCCGCAGGCGGGTTGCCGCGGTGAAATTCTGGACGGCATTTCCGCGGCAAATCCGCCCCGTGTGAACCCAGCCTTAAAGTCTGAAATGCTTCATCATGCTATACAATGTACATCCTGTAGTTATGACCGCATGAACAATGGGGGCAGGCTCGCTTTATCGAGACAGGAAGCAGACCTGGTCTCAAAATTATGTTACATTAAGTAACATAGTAGGTAAGGCTGAAAAAAAGACCTTTTCAGCCCAGCCTGTTTCCATCCCGCTTCCTTGTTGATCCAGAGGAAGGCAAAAATAAGCCCTAGTGGGCAGAAGCGAATTTTATTCCTTTATTTTTTTGGGTGAAAAAAATCCTTCCCGACTCCATAATGGCAGTCAGAATATTTCCTGGATCAGCGTTTGACATTTCCTACCTGACTCAAATACCCGGATTAACAAGCCTGCTGGCCACCTAATGTCTATATCCTGTAATATCATAGCGCTCTATAAAGCAGTCTAGTCCCCTCTTAACCCCTTAACGACCAGCCCATAGTGTTTTTACGTCCTCCCGAAGTGGGCTTTATTCTCTGAGGACGTAAAAACGTGTCCTGCAGAGAATAATGCCTCTCGGGCTCTGGACGTGACAGCTCCATGCTGTCGGTGTCCGCAGGTAGCTGACAGCATGGAGCTGTCATCCTGGGCTGTTCGGAGCCCCCCCCCCCCACCCCCCCCCGGCATTGCGATCAGCGCTATGCAATGGATAGCGCCGATCGCAAAAAAGTAAATAAAAGTGCAATAAAAGTTAAAGATTCAGCTGCTCTGATGGATCGGATCCATCGGAGCAGCTGAAATTACTCACCGAGGTCTGCCACACGACTCCCCGCTGTCCCGATGCTACAGGCGCCGTAGCCGTCCTTCTGCGCATGCGCGCCAGGTGGCATTACGTCAGCCGCATGCACAGAAGGCCCGGCGGCGCGGGAGACTTAAAATCTCCTGGCTCCCGGCTCCTGTAGGTAGCCGGGAGGCAGGAGATGTCAGCGGAGACTGCGGTGAGCGGTCCCCGGTACCGCGATCGCCGTTATACAATGGGAAACGACGATCGCAAAAAAGTGTAAGAAAAGAAAAGTTTCACCTCCCCTCATGGATCGGATCCATGAGGGGAGGTAAAAATACTCACCTCAGGTCCGCCGATGTCCTCCGGCCGGTGTCGGGACCCCCCGCTGGTTGCTGCAATGTGCCGATGCGGCGCGCATGCGCAGAAGTCGGCGAGCCCGGCAAATTCAAAATCTCCCTGCACCCGGCTGTCACAGATAGCAGAGTGCAGGGAGATATGACTGGGGACCGCTGTATGCGGTTTCCAGTCATATGATCACCGTTATCCATCAGATAAAGTTTGAAAAAAAAAAAAAAGTTAAAAGTAAAAAAAAAGTTTAAAAAGTTAAAGTTTCATCTCCCCTTATGGATCGTATCCGTAAGGGGGGATGAAATTACGTACCCAAGGTCCCGGATTTGTTCCCTGGTGGGATGTTGATCCGCGGACCTTACCCCAGCTTCGGCGCATGCGCCCGTCAGCATGATGGCGGACGCATGCGCAAAAGTGAAATATTGCCCAAGAAATATAAAATCTCCCTGCTGCTGGCTACAAAAGGTAGCCAAGAGCCTGGAGATGTCACGGGGAGCCGCGGTATGCGGTTACTGGTCACGTGATCGCCGTTATCCAATGCATAATGGCGATCATCACGTAAAAGTTCTTTAAAAAGTGGCAGTTTCATTTCCCCTCACCGATGCGATCGGTTGGGGGAGATGAAACATCTTCTCGGAGGCTTCCGCATTTGAATCCAGATGTGATTATCCTCCATGGACCCTTCCGGCTGCTGCGCATGCGCCCGCCGGCAAAATGCCGGACACCTTCGCAGGAGCCGGGAAGCCCAGGAAATTTTTAATCTCCTTGCTCCCAGCGACCAATGGTCGCTGAGTGCTTGGAGCAGTGACCGGCGGCCTCGCTGAGCGGTCCCCGGTCACGTGATAGAGTAGCGATCTAACATTAGGCCGGTCACGCGTGACTGGAGAGGAATTACAGGTTCTGCATGTGCTTGATCAGCGGTAATCCACGGATCAATCGCATGCATTGGATTACACAATTCCCCCCAATTAGCGGGTCGGAATTACGTAATCCACTCGCAGAAACAGAACACAGCATGCTATATTTTACCACGAATATCTGCGACCTAGAGCCCTTTGTGCTCTATGACCGCGGATATCCCCGCAGCCCATATGCAAACACATTGTGTACGGGCTGCGGGTACCCGGGTCATCTCTAAGCGACGGCACGGGAAATATAAACAAAAAACTGCCTGTGTGAGTAGGCAGTTATGCGCAGTACATTATGCGGCCGTACGCAGGGTCACAGCCGGGCTCACAGCTGGAATCCGCTGCGGGCCTCGGCAAGCGGATTCCGCCTACGGCTACGTGAGCCCGGCGTTATTCAGACCGCTACCTGTAATCCGTAATTTACAAGAAGCCCCGGGAACGTTCGTCTTCCTGCAGTTCCAGGAGCAGCTTGTTGAGCGCCTTCTCTGTGAGACTGCTGCACCGCAGCAAGATTACAAAGCCTCACAGAGCGCCACTTTCTACACCCCATCCCCGCCGCTGAGGTTACGAAATACCCCCCAAAATACATGAGGAGGGGGGGGGGGGGATTGCCCAACCCAACCAGCCTCCGTAATTACCCCTGTCTTCGGACATAAAACGCGGTTTATATTATTACCTTTATCTAATATTTAGGGAATGCCAAAAAATGGGGATGGCGGGGGGGGGGGGATTATTTTTAGGAAGTCAAATTTTTTTCCGTATAAGTGGGCAATGGGGCCTGGAATTTATTCAGTTCTGCCCTGAAATCCAGCGGGCATTCCCTCCATTATGGGCCTAGCCATGTGTCCTGTAAGTAGATTAGGGCCATAATGGGTATGTTTCTGAACACGGGACAAACAGGGGTATCCATTTTGGGGTGAAAGTCTTCATTCCTATGTACACTGTACAAAAAAAACAGTTTTTAAATTGACAAAATTGCCAAACAAATGAAAATCGTAATTTTTTCCTTTTGCTTTGCTTAGATTCATTCAAATACTTTGGGGTCAAAATATGCAGTACACCCCTAGATGAATTTGTTAAGGGCTCATGTCCACGGGCAAAAGAAGAATTAAAATCCGCAGCAGATTTTAACTCTTCTCCTGCCCGCGGATCCGCACCCCATAGGGATGCATTGACCACCCGCGGGGTAGATAAATACCCGCAGATGGTCAATAAAAGGGATTAAAAAAAAAATGGAGCATGAAAAAATCTGGACCATGCTCCATTTTCATGCGGGTCTCCCGCGGGGACGGCTCCCGCGGGCTTCTATTGAAGCCTATGGAAGCCGGCCGGATCCGCGGGAGACCTAAAATAGGAATTTAAAAAGAATTTACTCATCCGGAGCGGGCGGGGAAGGTCTTCTCTTCCTCACGGCCGGATCTTTCTTGTTTCGGCTTGGCAGATGTGCCCGGCGCATGCGCGCGGCACGTCGGCGACGTGCCGCCGGCGTGACAAATTCATCCGCCGGCCGAAAAAGAAGATCCGGCCGTGAGGAAGAGAAGGCTTTCCCCGCCCGCGCCGGATGAGTAAATTCTTTTAAATTCCTATTTTCAGCCCTCATGTCCGCGGGGCAGGAGGGACCCGCTGCAGATTCTCCATGAAGAATCTGCAGCGGATCTGATTTTCCCCGTAGACATGAGGCCTAAGGGGTCTAGTTTTTAAAATGGGGTCATTTGTGGGGGTTCTCCATCGTTTTGGACACTCAATGGCTCTACATGTGGGCAATGGGGACTGGAATTTATTCCGTTGTACCCTGAAATCCAACGGGTGCTCCTTCCATTATAGGCCTAACTATGTTTCCTTTAAGTAGATTAGGGCCACAATGGGTATGTTTCTGAACACGGGAGAAACAGGGGTATCCATTTTGGGGTGCAAGTCTTCATTCATATATGTGCTGTACAAAAAAACTGCTTTTAAAATGACAGAATTACCAAAAAAATGAAAATCGTAATTTTTTTCCTTCGGCTTGGCTTAGATTCATTCAAAAACTGTGAAGTCAAAAAAGTCATCATACCCCTAGATAAATTCGTTAAGGGGTCTACTTTTCAAAATGGGGTCACTTGTGGGCGTTCTCCATAGTTTTGGTCACTCAATGGCTCTACAAGTGGGCAATGGGGCCTAAATCTCCTTCAAGCAAAATTTCTGTTCCGAAAGCCACCGATTGCTCCTTTCATCTTGGGCCCCATTGTGCATCCAAACGTAAGATTAGGGCCACAATGGGTATGTTTCTGAGCACGGGACAAACGGGGGTATCCATTCTGGGGTGCAAATCCTAATTTTCATGTGTACTATAGAAAAAAGTCCTGTCTTTAAAATGACATATTTGCAAAAATATGAAATTTTTGTTTTTCTCTTCTAAATTGCATTGACTCCTGAAAAAAAACTGTGGGGTTAAAATACTCCTGACACCCCTCAGTGAATACGTTCAAGGGTGTAGTTTTTAAAATAGGGTCACTTGTGGGGGTATCTATCATTTTGACTCCTATGAGCCTTTCCAATCTTGGATTGGTGTAGGAAAACAAAGTGTTCCTCAAAATGCTGAAAAGTAATGTTACATTTGTACGTCTCCTAAATGGTTATAAAGTTTTTCCAATGTGCGCCCAAAATAAACGGATGGAAATATAAATCTTAGCAAAAATTTCTATATTATGTTTGCACATATTTGAGATATTGCAGTTGGAAATGTGAAAAAAATGACGATTTTTTTCAAAATTTTCCCAATTTTGGCGCTTTTAATAAATAAACACAAATTCTATCGGTCTTTTTTTTCCACCTAAATGAAGTACAATATGTGGCGAAAAAACAATGTCAGAATCGCTTGGATATGCAAAACCTTTCTGGTCTTTTTCCATGTTAACGTGACACATGTCAGATTTGCAAAATTTGGCCTGGTCATTAAGGCGTAAACAGGCTTGGTCACTAAGGGGTTAAACATCTATGGATTTTGCCATCACTACGTCCTCCAGCAGAGAGTTCCACGGTCTTGCTGCTCTTACAGTAAAGAACCCTCTTCTGTGTTGGTGATGAAACCTGCTTTCTTCTAGACTTAGCAAATGCCCTCTTGTTACCGTCACAGTCCTGGGTATAAACAGATCATGGGAGAGATCCTTGTATTGTCCCTTAATATATTTATACATAGTTATTTGGTCACCCCTTAGCCGTCTCTTTTTTCCAGGGTAAATAATCCCAGTTTTGATAGCATGTGTATTCCAGTCCTCCCATTCGGTTTATTAATTTAGTTGCCCTTCTTTGAACCCTTTCAAGCACTGCAACATCCTTCCTGAGCACCGGTGTCCAGAACTGTACACAGTATTCCATGTGGGGCCTGACAAGTGCCTTATACTTGTATAGTGGAAGAATAAATGTGAGAACATTGTTCTTCCACTATATAAGGCACTTGTCCATCGCCCCTATGCCTCTCTTAATGCACCCCCAAGACTTGATTTGCTTTTGCAGCTGCTGACTAGCACTGATTGCTCTAGTTAAATTTACACTCCACTAGTACCCCCAGTTCTTTTTCCATATCACTTTTCCCTAGCAGTACCCCATTTAGTGTATATTGGTGACATCAGTTTCTTCTGCGCATATGCATAACCTTACATTCATTAATTGAACTTCATTTGCCATTTTTCTACCTAAGCCATCAGTTTATCTAGGCCCTTTTGTAGCTGCATATTGTCCTCTGTTGTATTAATTATCTTGTATAAATTCAGATCGTCTGCAAATAATATTTTACTATGCAGAACCTTTATCGGGTCATTGCTAAATATATTAAACAGACTCTGAACTAAGCAATGACCCTTTGATTGTGAAGTGGCCTCACCTCGGGGGACAGTTTGGGAACACACCTGTATATGTTGTGAAGCCGAATGCTGACCAGTGTGCTAATGGCAAAGTAGCGTGAAGTTCACAATAGCATGATGGTGCATGCCAGACGGATGTGACAATCCTTTTGAAAATTGTGCTCCACAGTATCGTGTACAGGGAAACCTCAAAGGGATTACCTTCCGCAGTGGCCGCCCCCGGGTGCCTATTGATCACGATCGGCAATGTTTGGCTAGAATTGTGCATGTGACCATACAAGCATCTTTGGTAGAGATCACATCTACATTTGGTGCTGGAGGCCGCACACGTATGTCCTCCTGACCAGGTGCTGGAGGCCGCACACGTATGTCCTCCTGACCAGGTGCTGGAGGCCGCACACGTATGTCCTCCTGACCAGGTGCTGGAGGCCGCACACGTATGTCCTCCTGACCAGGTGCTGGAGGCTGCACACGTATGTCCTTCTGGTCAGAGCAGCAGTTTTTAGTTTCCATTTGATATGGGAGCAGAAAACCCATCAGAGAGCTTCTGTTAACACCACGTAATTGGACACCATGCCTCACCTGGGCTTGTGAGATTACTAACTGGACCCTAGAGGACTGGCAATGTGTTGTGGTCCCGACGTGTCACGGTACCAGTGGTTTCGTGTGTGGTGCAGACCCCATGAAGTCACGGACCATGGTTGTCAACCTGGCACTGTGCGGGCTGGTGGTCCAACACTGTTTTGCCTAAATATGTCACTGACTGATGCCCGCTATATTTCACTGCTTCATTACAATTTTCAGCTCTTCATGGGCTATATGTAGCCTCACAATAATGGGATATTACAGTAGGATAATGCACCGTGCCATCAAGCCCAAGTTGCCCATAATTGATTTTTAAGGATTTTTTTTATCGAGTTCCTATAAAAGGTGGGGCTGCACGTTTGCCCGACTAGAGTCCAATCAAACATTTGTGATGTGGAGAGGTCCTTTTGCACATGATATCCTACAAATACCGGGGAGCTGTGGGTGCCTACCCAGACAGCATTGCTTATCATTCCTCCAGACGTCTTCCATTCATTTTGGGAACCTATGCACATCAGGTTGTTGCCCTTTGCCAGGCTAGAAGTGGTTGTTTAGAATATTCGTTCCTGTCCCATGACTTTTGGCATGTCAATGTACATTAGCTTTAATATTCTGTGCTTTAAGGGAACCTGACACATCTCCACATAAACTAAGTTGTTATGGTGTAGTTAGGGGACGTGACAGGGAGTTGGTTGATGTATTTTTTACACTTGCCCATGATCCATCGGTACCCACTTCTGAAGTCAGCCGGTAGTAGGAAAATCTGACTCTTCAGAGTCCCGTACCCATAGGCTGCTATACCGGGAGAGCAGTTGCACGAGGAACTGATAAGAGCTCTTGTGCAGTGGGGGAGTATAAAAGAACTACATCCCCCGGCTTCCTGTCATGTCCCCTGACAGCACCATAACCTTTAAGGCCAGGTGCAGACTTGGTTAAAAACGCTTACGGGGGCCTTCTGCGCAGTTTCTGTAGCTCTCATTCATTTCTATGAGAATCTACGGGAACTGTGCTGGGCCCAAGCCCTCTACTGTTCACATGGGCTCTAGCCGGGTGGCCAGTGACCATGGCAGCGGTTTCCTATTTTGTTTATGGCTATTTTAGCCTATTTTGACAGGTGAGAATGCCCTTGTAATCTCAAATTCTTGATATTGTCGTGTCTTATGCTATCTCGTAGGCAGGCACCAGACCCCTCTTGTTGCTGCTAATAATGTTGTACCAAGGAGATGCCCATGTCTGTTTGAAATGGAACTCGTTGCCGCTGATGTCTGTGTTATCTGTTTTATGTACTGATAAAGCTCTATTTTCAGGTGATGAAGCCGGAACAAAATCTGGTCCTCCTGATGTGGAGAATGAGGAGGAAGATGACGATGATGATCCTGAGAATAGGTATGATTCCAACCATACGGACTTAAAAAAGATTATAACACACCCTAAGCGTGGGTCCAAAGCAAAGCAACGGAAGAGCAAGCAGGTTGTACAAACCCGGACTTCCTGCCTTTTAAAGACTCGATCCAAGGCTAATCGAAAGTTTGACCGAGTGGCCAACAAAGCAAAGCCAAAGAAAAACTAAATCTGTAAAGCGTTCACACACCTTGCATAGGGTGTGTTATAAGTACAGGGCGCTGCTGATCATATGCTTCCTCCACAACAATGACTTGAAAGGATTGAATCTGTTGTCGTCGGTCACACTGTTCGTTATTGAACCTGCTTTCTGAGTTTTAGAGACGTGTACGGTTGGGTGACTTGTAGATAAGAATCCGCTATAACTTTTGTGTTACGCCCGTGGTTCAGGTCGCTGCCGTACAGATTCATGGCAGCATTGTGTTAAGTTTTGAAAAGTTTAGCTAAAAAAACAAAGCAAATTAAAAAGTTAGTACTTAAAAAAAAAATAAATAAAAATTAATTGTAAACATGTGACCTGTCAGCAAAGGGGGTGAAAATCACTCACTAGTCCTTAGCTTGCCCAAAAACCAGGAGATTGTCAGCAGTTGTAAAGCAGCAGTCGGTCATCTATAAACTGCCTGTACATGGTGAATGCAGGCGGGCGGAAGATCTTTAATCCATTTTTAATCAAGGCTGTTTACTTTTTGTTTAGATGCAATAAAATAAACGTCTGCTATAGTTTGCACTCTTTGACTGCAGTTAAGCCTTAACCCCTTGAGTGGCGGGTTTCCTACCACCCTGTCATGCCCACCAGGGCAGGTTTTTTAAAATGGTCTAATCATTGAATTTCAACTAATTTTGCAGTTGCGTCTCAAGAGCCATAACTTTTTCATTTTTCCATTGACATGACCATATAAGGGCTTGTTTTTTGCGGGGCAAGTTGTGATTTTTTAAACAGGGGGGAGGAAAAAAAAATGGGGGAAAAAAGAAAAAAAGTGGCCATGTCATTAAGGGGTTAAATAATTTATTAACTTCCTTCTCTGGGTCATTACGACGCATGGATACCACATGTGTGATTGTGTATTTGATTTTTTTACAAAGTAAAGAGAGAAGTGTTTTTTTTTTTTTTTTTTGCTTTTTGTCCCTTTAGGGGACTTCCACAGAGACCCATCAGGACCCCCTGATCATATTCCAGGGGTCCGATAGTGACAGCCCTTTACATGCTGCAGTGACAGCCCTTTACATGCTGCAGTGACAGCCCTTTACATGCTGCAGTCACATAGACTGCCGCATGTAAAGGGTTAACACAGCAGAGATCGGAGGTTTTCTCTGATCTCTGCTGTAAGAGCAGGTACCTAGCTGTCCTCTCAGCCTCTCAGCCAAGCACCAAGCTCTCCCTGCCACAGAGACCATCGGCTTGCTTCTGACAAGCCGATGGTCTCTATGGCAACCTGTAAACAAAGCAGAAGATTGCCGGCATATCGGCAATATCTTCTGCTGGTTTTTCAAAGCCCTTGCTTTGTTCTATGTGGGACTGTGCAGGCAGAGCACACTGCCACAGCTTGTGGCATTGTGCTCTGCAGCTCCCATAGTGATACATAGCCTGGAAATCTTCCGGGCTATGTCGCTATGAGCAGTGGAGCTCGTCCCGGAAAATTTCCGGGCGTGACACTCAAGGGGATAAGTGTCCACTCCAAGCCATCCTTGCAGAAGAGCGGCCTTATCTGTCTGTGTTATAGGACAAGTTCACTGATGTTTTCCTTTCATGGACAACAACAACTTTTTATTTTTTTTAATTCTTTTATCAATTTGGATGAAAAAAAAGTTGTGAACCTTGTTAGGCCATTGTTTGGGAAAGTAATGAAATGGTTTGTGCCTGCATTAGTAGTTTCACCTGTCCTGTCAGCCCCTTGTCTGTTGTGCTGCACCACTAATGTAGCGTGTGCAGATTGTTTCCCAGACCACTAGGACTATGGAACGGAGGGAGATTTAATTTATCTACTTGCTGTTTCAGGTTCTTGTTTAACCCTTTCCAATCCAATTTGTATCCTGGTTTTCCTAGGGGGCTTAGGCCTCATGTCCACGGGCTTAAAATCCGCAGCTTTTCTCCCGCACGCAGATCCGCCCCCCCCCCCCCCCCATAGGGATGAATTGGACACCCGCAGGTAGTTTAAATACCTGCAGATGTCATTTTTCCCGTCGGGTGCGAATCCGCGTGCGGAAAAAAAAATGGACAGGCTCCATTTTAGTGCGGGTCTCCCGCGGGGGCAGCTCCCGCAGGCTTCTATTGTAGCCTATGGAAGCCGTCCGGATCCGCGGGAGACCCGTGCCAGAATTAAACTCACCTGCTCCGGACGACGTGCTTCTTCCCTTCTTCGCGGCCGGATCTTCTTTCTTTGGCCCAGCGGATGTTCCCGGCGCATGCATCCGCGGGGCCGAAGAAAGAAAGAAGGAAGATCTGCATCGTCCGAAGCAGGTGAGTTTATTCTGATTTTTAGGCCTTATGTCCGCGGGGCAGGAGGGACCCGCTACGGATTCTACATGAAGAATCCGCGGCGGGCCTGATTTTCCCTGTGGACATGAGGCCTTACTCTTTTTCTGTCATTATACAATGGTGCTATATGCTGGGTAGAGCCAGTACTGCATGAGGTGACACATTGAATAGGCTTCGACAGCAGAGAGGCTGGCAATATACAGTAAGAGAACCCCGACGGATATCTTCCAACATCGGAGCTGTACAACCTTAAATCATAATGTCTTCAGAGGTCAGACAGTGGATTGGAAAGGGTTAAGACCCAGTTGACGTGAAAAAAAAAATGGCTCAAGGCACGCGACTCAAAAAAAGTGATAGTGGTAAGATATGAAGACTAAAACCAGCAGACAAAAGCATTTCGAGGAAAAACCTCTTCAGTAATTGCATGGGCATGACATGCTGGATGGCTATGGTGAGTATTTAGGTTGCCATGCCAGCATGGCCAGTAGGAAGACTATAGGGAGAGGACCTGGCTGCAGGTGTCTAAAGTGTAGATATCCCCGCAGCCATCCAGGATGTCATGCCCCAGAAGTTATTAAAGAGGGTTTTTCGCAAAACAGGTTTGTCTGCTGATTTTAGTCTTCATATCTTACCATCACCATTTTCTCTCACTCCCACTGTGTACTTGTTGACCTGTCTTGTACACTTCTGGCTGGTAGCACCTCCTGCGTACATTTGTACCACCGTACATCCCCCACGGATGTAGCTCCACCACTTTCCTTTCACCCTTGTTTAAGACAGACTACAAATGAGTGTTCCTCAGTATGCTTGGCCAAGGCTGTTGTAGGTTTGTGTGGAGCTCCGCTGTTTCCCCTAGCGCTACTGCTGAAGTTGTACCCTGATGTTAGTGGATCAGACTCTGTACTGCTGACAGCGGACTACCAATATTTTTACAGATGTGTGGGAGACCAAATGAGCAATGCCCGTTACCAAAGTAGAGCAGCACTGTTGTCCCATCACCAGCCGTTCTGCTTTAGGTACGTTTTAACTGCAGTCAAAGATGATTTTTCAGGTTTTGCGTGGCTACATATGCTAAGGGTCTATTCACATGGGGCACAATTATTGCAAAAATATCAGATTAATGAGTGGGAGGAGATGGCTTATTTTGTTGCAAAAACCACCTCAGATTTGATACTGACTTTAATTTGCACAAATGTATGCATCCAATCTACCATATGTGGATATATATCTGGTTAAAGAAGTAGAATTGGAGGAGGTTGTTAGATGGGCTACCCTCTCCTGAGAGGAAGCCCTTTCTTCATTCCTGGAGGGGAGGTGAACGCATGTCTGTTGTCACTTCCCCGCGGAGTGCTAGAAACATACGTGTGACGCAGGGCATCCCACAAATGGGCTGAATGGTCAAATGCAGGATGTCAAAGAAAAAGGACAAGCGGAGGCCATACAAAGTAGAGGGGCAGGAATAGACTGACTGCTCTATGGAGGGGCATACTGAGGAACAACCGCCCACACCTTGTATTAGTACACCAGTGAGTAATACAGATTTTCCCCCCTGAAATGAGTATAGGCAGTTAGCGGGGCCTCATGTTGACTGATAGTGGTGACTGGTACTGTGATACTGTATTTAAAGTTTCAGTAAATGCAGAAAAACCCAGTTGGCCTCTCCTGCATGCTGCAGCCATGGAGTCATTCATTGCCATTATAAACCACATGAAGCTGATCTGATCCAAACCTAGAGAGCCTGCTAAGGAGAGGGAATGACTTGCAGGATGGATAAACTGCTTTACATTCTGCTTGCAGTCACACAGATTACTTTGATGATCGTTACATGTTCAGTTTACACTATTCTCTACCCGCGACCCGTATGTATGGCAGCATAGCTATTCACTAAGGCTCTGCTCACATCTGATGGAGGTTCTGCTTGGAGCTGATGTCCATGAAAATGTTGGCATGCATAATGTGCCGAGCAGAGCCTGTTCTAGTCAGTGGCTTACATTCTGGCTTGGCATGTGGTGATCTGGCATTTCCACGTTTGCCATTGTTCTGCTCCTAGGACGGAGCCTCAGAATGTAAACAAGCCAGAACATTCCCCCTGTTTATTCTGTCCTGTATTGCTTTAGTTGCAGGTAAAACAGTTATTTTCCCTCTTAATTGATTTTGTTACTATAAAAAAATTCTCTAACCAGCTGGGCCTGGCAGAATATTAAAAAAAATAGTATACTTGCTTGTCCTTGGCCCCCTGGTATACAGCTGAATGCCTCACACAGCCCTGACCTCTGGGTTGCTGGCCCAGTGGAAGTCAGGTGACTCTGCACCCAGTCGGAGGCTGAAGCTGTTCCGTACCAAACTCCTGGCATCATGGCTCTCGAATTGTGAGCACTAATGTCAGATGTGCTGAGGGGAACACTACGGCCTCTGACTGGCCACTGCATCATCTGACTTCTGTGGCTGTCTATCCGGAATCCGGGGCCGTGAGTGCCATTTAGGTGCGTACTGCTCTGTCTGTAGCACCATCTCATTCAGGCGAATGGTATGAAGTTACAGACCGTGGGTGAGATTGGTGGCACCATTTGCTACAGAAACCTCTACAACTTTCGGTCCCCCTTTGAGGGGCTTTCAGACGTGTAGCAGAGACCACCCCATCCAGATGTCTGGAACTGTTACAGGTGTTGTGGATATTGGTACAGATTGCACCAATGGTGTGGACTTTCACATAGATTTTCTGCTGTGGAAAAGCCACACAAAATTCTCTAGCGGTGAATGCTTTCTGTAAGACTGCTGTCCTGCTGAAGGAGGAACTAGATGACCTTTGGGTGTCTGTTAAAACCCATCTCAATCTTTTTAACAAGAATGTTTAACTTGCCACAAGTGGTAGTTTCTGCCATTCAACTCAACAATTAGAAGTACAGCTGCTTCCACATCTGCGGCGGGGGTTCGAGTTTTTTTGTGCATAGTCCCAAACAAATCCGTCTTATGAGGGAACCAAATGGCGCCAGACGGTCCTCCTTGACTATAATGGGGTCCGTTTGGTTTCCACTCGGCTGCCCAGCATTTTACTGGAATAAGAAACGTTGCATGCAGCACTTTTCTTCCGGTATTTTGTGCCCGA
>NW_027102243.1:47500-72500 GCF_035609145.1 Eleutherodactylus coqui
CACTATGAGGTGGTCCTATGTAGATGTCAGGGGCACTGGTGCAGCAGATTGTGCCACCAGCTGGAGGTGGGGGGAGGGGGCTGCTTAATATGTCCATGGAACAGAAGGATGAGTTTGGGCATTATCCCAGTACTTTCTGTAATTTAGTTGATGACGCAGTGCTAGGCTTCCTCATGTGTGATTTTTATTTTCTGCTTATTTTTTCCCTGGGATTGTTTAAAGTGACTACAGAAATTCTAATGAGGTTAATGGTGTGTAATTGCATTTTTGCTTTCATGGTTGAAATAAATTTTTTGAAATTTTCTTGTCCATGCATTTACTTTTGTTTTTCTTGGGGGTCTAAAGGGATTAACTGAGATTACAGATGCTAAAATGTGCAGATGCAGTTTTTACAAGCTACAAACTTTTTTTTTTTTTGTATAAGCCATATTCATATATGTTTTTAGCTCTAAAAGGGTTATGGTGATTATGAGGAGGAGGGTTCTGTCTCAAAAGCCAAAGTCCCACTGATTCCTGGTACACGTTTAAGAATATTAGAATGATGCGTGATCTCCACATACATTAAACCTATGATCTGAACCTTTGTGTGTGATAATGCTTTTGCATGGCTTCTAACGCAATCCCTTAGTGAAAGCCGTGGTTTCCTTTCTGGTTAGAAATTTGCCAAAAAAAAATAAATGTCTCCCTGCTATTAGTGCCGATGTGCCCCCATCTGGAGTGGGGAATTGCCCCTCTTACCAAAGCATAACTTTCTCTCTAGACTTTTCCTCGTAAAAAAGTAATGATCTGAGTGCAATCCAGTTTGTACCCTGAATGCCATGTGATGTGTTTATATACTTGCAGTAGCAACCTTCGTAGGGCGAGCCGGTAGTACTCGGGTACTATAGAATTTGTCCCGAGGACAAAGGAAGCCTTCGGAGGCTGCAGCACTTGCACCAGAACTTGGCCCTCTCAGTTGGCTGATGGGTCCCAGGTGAATGAACCACACTGATCAATTATTGATGGCCAGTCCTGAGGACAGACTATCAATCTCTAACACCTGGAATTACACGTTTACTCCAGACGAAGAGCTCACCGTGCTTTATACAAAATCACAAAGTAGTCCCATCCGATGACTGCTATCTTAAATGGCTCCTGTAGTAATTGCAAGCATGTGTGTCCTGTTCCCGGCTATAGTTTAGAGAAATCATTGTTCAGATTAGTTCATACTGCTAAATCTTGGTCGCACGATTAGTTCTACTCTTTCAGTTGAACCGTAATGGCTACACAGGGTGGATTTTCAAACCTCCAGTTTCCGCTGAAGCCCTTTACTTAGTGATGTCTTGTAGGATTTCCATTGGGAGTGTGCTACTTTTGAAAGTTAGGATAGCAATGTACACTGCGCTCTTTGGGTGTAAAAGAAACCAGAAACCCCATTTAATAACTTAAAGGCGGTGTCAGCGGAGCCCTTAGGGTCTCTCGGACGTACTTTTGGCTTTGTTGATGCATTGCGTTTGTTCTGCTTATAACCACATGCAAGTAAATTCTACATATCTACTGTAGAGTTGGCATTAAGGACCTCTGTAACTAAGAGCTGCTACCATTAAAGACGTTACAGAAGACTGAGCCCAAACTAGATCATGTACACTTCATGTTGGACATATGGGAATCTTTTTTTTTTTTTTTTTAAATTTTTTCCCAATGATGACACTACACGTATGGTGGGTCAATTGTGGTCTGCAGCTGAATGTGGCGTGAACGCATGCCGGCTTGTGGGGATGCTGGCAATATGCATTACGTAGTCAAGGAACATCTACATGGTTGTCCATATGTTTAAAGCAATTATAACAGTACTGTACTGATACTTGACACACTCTTTAGTTTTAAAGGGAATGGATCGTTGGAAAATAATATTTAAATCAGTATCTTTTAAACATTTTTTTTTTTTTTTTAAATGGTGGATGTTCACAAAATATTGCTGTTTTCACACCAAAGTGTACAAAACATGCTGACACATCTATTTTCAGCTCCGCTGTGTAAACTGGGACAGTATGTGCAGGATCATCTCACCATTGGCAGGGCGCGGTGAGTTAGTGACAGTTGATGGCACTGCTGGAGACTAAGAATAGTCAGGTTAATAACCCTATACACAAATAAGACTATTTACATCCTAATAGGGAGAGGGAGTCAGAAAAATCCTATGCTTTACTGTATGAGGTCTGCCTTTTTTTATAGGCATTTTTTTTTTGTTTGGCATGTTTTTCTTATAGAGAAGCCTGTTGGGAAAATGGGTAGAGCCGGAGCATGCTGCGACCTGAAGAAAATGCAGCAGGCCAAAAAGGCAAAACAAAAGTGAGAGAAAAATGCCACAAAAAAATCCAGAATGTCTTTAGAGCGGTTGACCTACATCAAACACCTCGGTGCAGCGTTTCCACCCCCACCCCTCTCAAACCCCCCCTCCCCCAAATCATCCACCATAAAGACCTGGTGCTGTTTTTCCCCCATTTCTTTCTACAATAGGCCACTGTCATGTTAGTTTGCTGTATTGTTGTACTACTTGTAGGTTTACTACTGATGGAAGACTAGCGGAGTCTAAGGGTATATTCACATGGCAGAATCCAACATGGCTATTTCTGTGGTGATTTTGCCTCTCAAAACCTGCTGATGCGCAGAATCCATGTGCATTATTTCTGATGCAATCCTGAGCGGCTCTGCGTACAGCCACTGGCGGTGATGAATTTGCAGTAGCCATTGGTGTATTTCTGCTGTGGTATTAGCGGCGGAAAAATCTTCAGCGTCTTTTATCAGCCGTGTGAACACATACCCCAAGACTTTTATGAATCTCCCGTCACTGCTGGTCTCTAAAAGGGGGCGCTGTACTCCATTACTTCCTGAAGACTCTTAGTCTGCTGTTCACCCCCTCCCCATTTAGCCCACTAGTTTTCTGCCTGGTGTCCTGTGTGGCCAGCTTTAGGATTCTCCTTTTATATTTGGTTCCTTTTACAAAGGATGATTTTACTTTTACTTAAGTCATCCCAGCAATAATCGCTCAGCGACTGGAAGCGCAGTGAAACTGACATCGCTACCGCCCGCCTCCGTTTACAATAAACAGGCAGTCGTTCATAGATAAACCGATGGTCGTCTGTCATTCATTTTCTGCAGGAATAACAAACTGATTACCATTTGTTGTTCTGTTTTTGACTGCATTTACGCTGAAGGATTATTGTATGAATTCCTGCAATCCAGCGAGAATCTGAAAAATAATTAAGTTTAAAAGGGCCCTCAGAGCCTGGACAATACTACAGCGGAGCCTGGTAAGTGGCCACAATGTGATGCGGCAGACTATGGCAGGTATTGTTCTACCATTACATCAATGGGAGTGTAGGAAGGCTCACAGATTGTGTGATCGTAGGGAGCCACTTGTGTCCGTGTGCCTGCGCGGCCGGGGGGCTCCTACTCATTCTCATTGGACTTTGCCTCAGATTCTGTTTGACCTAAACATGGGGAGTGGAACGGATCTGTTAAATTCTGCTGTTAATATAATTTTTCTTCTCTCAGTAGTTTTTGTTAATTGAAATGTTATATTTTAAAATAAAACCTTGAAGAACTGAGCAGGAGAGCCGGGGGTTGTCTACAAGGAGACGGAAGGGCGGCATATAGCCTTCGTGTGGTGTTAAGTGCAGTGACTGAGCAACAGATAAGATATCAGCGTTGGCACAATGAGTTTCTGTGCCACTTTACGTATACCAAGCTCCATCCCTTTACTCGGTGTTGAAGAGGATTGATCCTTGCAACGTATATTATTTTGTTCAGTTTCACAGAGAGTAACTGATAGGGGCTTCCCCTGGGTCTAAAGTTCTAATTTGGTATAACCGCAAATGAGGGATAAAGTTTTTTTTATATGGTGTTTTTCCAAAATTAGTTTCCCTTGCTTTGTGTTTTAGCATATCAAAGTTCCCAACCCATTTGTTTTCATTTCACAGAATTGCTAAGAAAATGCTTCTAGAAGAAATAAAAGCCAATTTGTCATCAGATGATGAAGCTTATTCTGATGAAGAGCCTGATGAAAGTAAAAAGAAAAAAGTCAAATCTGATAAAGTAGACAACGAAAATCGTGAGTTTTTTCCTTTTATAAATCCCTAGGGTGTGAATGCAGGAAACACCTTACACCAGGCTGCGCTCCCCTAGCACCAGGCTGGCTAGTAAGTCATAGATGTTAGTCTTAGCTTGTGAGGGATTGCGGTTGCAGGAATTGGTGTCTGCCCGCTAACTTTCCACAATTCAAATCCACACTTGCCTTGTGAGCTGCTAACGGGATGGTGCAGTTTTACTCACGTTTGCATGGACACTTAGAATGCTGACTGGCCATCTAGCAATCTACAACCCTACCGATCAAAGGCAGGAGCCGATGGCCAATGTAAGGACTGAAACATCCTGTGAGATTATGTCCAGCTATACTACCTATGGGATTTTTTTTTTTTTTTTTGTTAAATTACTTTGTATTAAAATTTTTTGACATAAATCTTTTACAAACAGAAAATCTTGTATTTTCATACAGCAAAATTGCAAACCATATGATATTACATTGCATTTCTAAACTATTGGTCGTGTATTTTTCATATAGCCATATTTTGGTTATAGAAACCTATAGTGTCTAAAAAGTTACCAACAAGATTTAAAACTTGTTTCTCTTTCTTCCTGTAAACCTCGCAGACTCCAACCGCAGTATCGATACTCAAAACTCTCCGCCTCTCCTTCCAAAGACTGCACTATTTGATCACATCGGCCAAATTACTCAAATCTGTGTTACAAATGCAAATTGACAACATCACGGTGTCAGATCATACCCCAGTTCACGCTATTTTAAATATTCTACTAAGTAGCCCTGGGGAATGGGGATGGCGTATAAATGAGTCCATTCTGAGAGAGGAGAAGACCCGGCCAGAGAGAAAACTAAAGACTAGTAGTATTCTTTGAAATTAACACTAACAAAAATGTCCCCATCATATGGGAAACAAGGCATATGTCAGAAGTATCTTTATCTCTTTAAAAAAACAAAAAGGAATTGAGAACATTCTCACACAAATAGGTGTTCTGGAACGGAAGGGAAAGCTCTCAGTTCTTGACAAGGTGCAGCAAGAGTGGAATGCTTTTGAGAGAAAAATTGAGACATGTTGGATCTGAAACAGACCAGATGCATATTTTCCACAAACTTAACATTTATGCGCACGGCAATAAAGGCAGCAAGCTAATGTCCTCTAATAAAGACGAGGGAAAAAACCTTTATCAAAGAAATTAGAAAAGACTAGAGAGCTGATCACATAATCCTCAAATGTCTTTCAATCCTACTATACCAGATTGTATAATCTAAATGAAGGAACCGCTCAACTGACTTTTAGGCTGGGTTCACACTGGGCGTATTCCCATCGGAAATCTCGCGGTTTGGCCGCAGCGAAAACCGCGAGATTTCCGCCGGGAGAACCGCCGTGGTTTAAGCCACGGCGGCTTTGAAGCGGCCCAGCTGCTCGCTTTTCCGTTGCGGCCGGCGCTCCATAGAGGAGAGCGCGGCCACGACGAAAATAAACAAAAAAGAAAAGTAAATAGACATGCTGCATCTTCTAAAACCGCGGCTGTGGCGGCCGCGGTTTCAGTCGGTCTTACCGCAGCGGATTGCCCGTCCCATGTGGACAAGATTTCTGAGAAATCTCGTCCACATGGCTGGCTAATCCCGAGATTAGCGGCCGCGGGCGGATTTGCCGCGGCCAAATTCCGCGCGGCAAATCCGCCCCGTGTGAACCCAGCCTTAGAGACCGAATGCCCA
The DNA here is from genome assembly GCF_035609145.1 of Eleutherodactylus coqui. NCBI lineage: Eukaryota > Metazoa > Chordata > Amphibia > Anura > Eleutherodactylidae > Eleutherodactylus > Eleutherodactylus coqui. Next base: position 53,301 of record NW_027102243.1, read on the forward strand.
AACTGCAACACAAAACCCACTTATTTATGGCAAAGTGCCAACACGTCGGGGACGGGGCTTATCACGACTTATGATTTTACCCCCGTTCTTAAAAGGACAGGGGCGCTTTAAAATAGCGTGCATATTTTGACTGCTTTTAGGATGCGGAAATACTGCAGATTGTGCTCAGTGGAAATTTCAGTGGAAAATTCTGCATCCAAAGAGCAGTCAATCTGCACGCTGTCTATTTTGAAACAGCCATGCCCATTTCCGCCACATGTAAACATTCCTCAGCGAAAAGTGACCTCACCCCAGTGGCCCAGAAATAATAGTCCCCTCCAGCGGCCACAGTGATGATAGTGACCCCACCCTCACAGCGGCCCCAGTGGTAATAGTGACATTCCCTAGCCGTAATAGTGACACGGCGGGCCCCCCCACCCCAGTGTAACAGCGACACCCCACGGACTGGATAGAAACTACGGCTTTTGCAGACTGTACTTTTCCTAACTTGAAACCTTCAACAGGGCCTTATTAAACTAAACAGCTTATTGGATTTATATGGTAGTATATCCAACTATAAAGTAAATAAAACTAAATAGGTTATTTTCAAATATTACCTTGCCCTCATACAGAGTGGCAGAAATTAAGGAAAATATACCTATAGGATACTTCTGACACACCTGTCATTTGCATGGACCTGTACTATACATACATGGCATGCACCTGTCTAGTACTGACGGGCACTCTTATAAACCCCTTAGGCCTTATTCACACAGGCTACAAAATCGTGCGACTTGTAGCGCTACAAAAACGCATGTATGTCAAGCTCATGGGTTTCCAATGGATTCTTTCAGACTATAAAACATCTCTCATGTCAATGAGCCCATTGGAAATCTTGGGCTTCACATACATGCGTTTTTGTAGTGCTACAAAATCGCACGGTTTTGTAGCCAGTGTGAATAAGGCCTAATTTAAGGACCTGGTTGTTTTGTACCTTAAGATAGAACAGCCGCACTCAAATCTATTTCACCGCTGGTGAGAGGTACCCTCGTTATGCAAAGCCCAGATGGTAGCCCGACTCCTTGGATCCAGAAACACTTGAACACGAAATAGAGCAGGCTCCAAAGATAAAATTCTTCTTTATTAATTATGGTTGGTGGGTGAAGGGATTCATTAGCTTGACAAAGACCTGGTTGCAGGGTTGATACGTGGCTCCCTCATCCTCAATTTTAATGGATTAATAAAGAAGAATTTTATCTTTGGATACGGCCCAGCCTGCTTTATTTCGTGTTCAAGTTTTGTACCTTAAGGACCAGACACATTTTAGGAGTTTTACTAATGTGGTGGTTTTTATTGCCCTATTTTCTTTCCTTCAGCTACCAAAATAATTTTTGCTGCTTTTTTTCTGTGACATATAGGCTGGGTTCACACAGGGCGGATTTGCCGCGGAAATTCTGTGCGGCATTTCGCCGCGGCAAATTCGCATGCGGCCGCTAATCCCAGGATTAGCCAGCCATGTGGACGAGCTTTCTCAGAAATCTCGTCCACACGGGGCGGCAAATCCGCTGCGGCTAAGCCGGCAGAAGCTGCCACTGTGGCGCAAATTTGCCGACTGCAGCATGTCCATTTATTTTATTTTTTTTCCGCTGCGGCCGTGCTCTCCTCTATGGGAGCGCCGGCCGCAGAGGAAGAGCGAGCGGCCGGGCCGCTTCAAAACGCCCGCAGGTTTTGAAGCAGCGGTTCTCTCGGCGGAAATCTCGCGTTTTTTTGCTGCGGCCAAACCACGAGATTTCCGCCGAGAATCCACCCCGTGAGAACCCAGCCATAGGGCTGTTTTTGTTTTTTGTTTTTTTTAACTTTTTCACTAACTTTTCTTTTTTTTGTTTTATTGGGGGTAAAAAGTCTTAAAAAAATTTTTTTTAACAACTTTTTTGTAGTTTCTTTTTAATTAGTATATTTATGCTTAAAGTATGGGAATGGCTTCCTTATTTGGTTTTGAACGTTATGATATATAATATTTATGGTTTTGGATTACAGTGCGCATACGGCCTGCTTTAGGTCATTTTTCTTTTGTGTATCTTGTTGTTCTGTAAATTTTTCTTATTTTTGGACCTTAGTTTTTTTTTCTTACCATTTTGTCCCCATGATGTCATATAAGACCTCTGAGGGGTCATTCCCATTTATTTATTTTTTAAATTAAATTACACACTTTTCCACTGTAGCTGGGGCATTCATAGGAGCCCTAGTTACAGGGAAAAACGTCCCCCTGTAAGGACATGTGTCACTGGCAGAGCTGATCTGGGCCTGTTAGAACCCTGCAGCTCTACTGTAACAGTGAATCCTGTGACCTCCAGCTTGAGTAGTTGAAGAAACTTCCACTTTCACTTTTTAGTACATAGCGCTCACTGAGCGCTATGTACCCCGGAAAGGAGAAGGTAGAAATGGTTAAAAAACACTCCTCCCTTCTCTGGATTCTCAGCTGTTACCAACAGCTGGGGGCTCGACCTGCATCTGCTTGATTGCAGGAGCAGAGACTTTTATCCCGTGCCGGACTTCTGCGATCTGACAGGATTAAAGCCCAGGATCAAGCGCTGTAAATTTACGGCTCTTGGTCCTTAAGGGGTTTATGTCCTGGGTAAGGCCACAGCCGCCTGTGGTCCTGGGTAAGGCCACAGCCGCCTGTGGTCCTGGGTAAGGCCACAGCCGCCTGTGGTCCTGGGTAAGGCCACAGCCGCCTGTGGTCCTGGGTAAGGCCACAGCCGCCTCAATTTAAACTCCCTTTATCTGGGGGTCAGCATCTCCTTAGATTAAGGAATCTACTCTACAGCACCCTAAACATTTGGGAAGATTATCTCTTCCTGATTGACTTCTGTATTATGTAGGACAGATTCTGACTTTCCTCCGATCAGCTCTAAATCCCACCTTCTCTCCTATCTATCTGAGCTGGCAGACATTATGGCCAGTATTGGAGCTCCCAACAGTGGTAGCCCACCCTTTAACTCCTGTACTCTGTCTGGCCCAGAGAGTCTGGACAGCGGTCATATCATCTTTTCCTGGTATTGTAACAGATATGACATAATCCATGTCTTTCCCGATTGGCCTCCTTTGAGGCAGTTCCCTTCTGGAAGTCCTGTAGGGTGATTTCTCTTGATCTGTAACCAGACGGTAAAAAGTGCTCATTTCATGATCTTGAGAATAGTTTTATGCCCCAAGAGCAAGTCCTTCTAGGTTTCTTAAACTGCGTCGTGCCCTCTCTGCACAACTCCACCCTTGGACCTCTATTTATGGATCCCTTGATAGCAGTTTTGACATCTCAAGGCCCTCCTAGCTGATTTTGCCATATATTCCTAGCTTGTCCTCACTTGCTCAGCGCATTCAAGATGGTAGATTCCAATAAATGATGTTTAGTTCGAGAACTTGGAGTCGCACACGTCCATCTCACCAGCCTCCAATAATAAACTTCCTCAGCTATACATTATACAGCAAGAATACTTAAAGGGGTTGTCCCGAGGCAGCAAGTGGGTCTATACACTTCTGCATGGCCATAATAATGCACTTTGTAATGTACATTGTGCATTAATTATGAGCCATACAGAAGTTATAAAAAGTTTTATACTTACCTGCTCCGTTGCTGGCGTCCTCGTCTCCATGGTGCCGACTAATTTTCGCCCTCCGATGGCCAAATTAGCCGCGCTTGCGCAGTCCGGGTCTTCTCCTCTTCTCTATGGGGCTCCGTGTAGCTCCGCCCCGTCACGTGCCGATTCCAGCCAATCAGGAGGCTGGAATCGGCAATGGACCGCACAGAAGCCCTGCGGTCCATGGAGACAGAGGATCCCGGCGGCCATCTTCAGCAGGTGAGTATGAAGACGCCGGACCGCCGGGATTCAGGTAAGCGCTGTGGGGGTTGTTTTTTTAACCCCTGCATCGGGGTTGTCTCGCGCCGAACGGGGGGGGGGGGGTTTAAAAAAAAAAAAAAACCCGTTTCGGCGCGGGACAACCCCTTTAATCCCTCAACGGCTGCATAGACTGGCCAGAATTCCATTCCCATAATGCCCTTGGTGTAATTGCATGCCTGCTGGTTTTGGCAGATGATACGAATTCATTTTGGAGTCTAGTATTGCATTTCAAGAATATATTGTAAGGTTGCCAGACAACCTGTGCGGCGCGAGCACGCTGGAGCGGCCCCATTCAACGGGACAGAAGAGGGCAGACTGCGCAAGCGTGTCTAATCAAGGAGAAGGATTCGGCCGGCGCCAGGGATACGGGGACGCCATCACTTGCTTTTGCGGGACAACCCCTTTAAGTGTCAGTACCCACACCATTGAGACAGCCGCACTGTTATATTCTGTAAGCATTCAGGCATGCTCAGTTGATGCGGATAAAATGTAGTAATTTCTCTGTTTGCCTGCACATGCTCTATTGAGTTACCTGAGCGTGCTATATTACTATTACTTATATATTGCTATAAGTACTTGGGCATGCTCAGTGGATGCAGATAGAATTCAATACTTTTTCTGAGCATGCCTAAGTACATAGCGAACGCCGCTGTATCAACAGAGCATGTGCAGGTACTTAAAAAAAATTATTATATGCTATCTATCCCCATCAACTGAGCATGCCCAAGGGAATCTAGCAAGCGCAACTGTCTAACCAGAGCGTTTGGCGGCAAATAGAAAGATTGTTAGATTTTATCTGCATCAACTGAGTATGTTTGAACAATTATAGAATATATCAGGGTTGCTGTCTAAATACAGTACATGCAGGTATTTAGAAAGATTGTTAAACACTGCCTGCATCAGCTGAACAGCATCGGTACTTAGAAATTATAGCAAGCACAGCTGTCTCAATAGCATTTGTACAGGTAAATGGGAAATGTATCCGCATCAACTGAGCACGCCTAAACGCTTAGAGAATATAGCAATGTGGCTGTCTCAATGGTTGGTGTCTGTACACAGGCATTAGAGGTTACCACCATGGATTCTATTAATACGGCGAGCCGCTGATGTATCATTATAGTCCGGATAGTGGTAAGATGTCCTGACATTCTTTTCCTCATTTCTTGGATAGTTTTTCCATCGTAAATTTTCACGCAGCTACAGTAGGCAACATATATAGATAATGCCCTTGCTGGGACAATTTATGGGCTTATTAGTATGGTGTCTTTTGCATCAATAAGGTTCACAAAAAGGGTAAACTATTGGACTATATGACATTTACAACATCTTTTTAGTGGTAGTTTGCCGCACTCGAGAGCGGATGTGTTTACCTAGATGTTTTACTATACCTTTCTGTGGCCTTTCTAGCCCTTGAAGATGCTATCATTGTTGGAATTTGCTCAGTTGATGTGGATTAGACTGCAGTCTAATTGTCAGTACAGACGCCATTGAGACAGCCACCCTGATATATTCTCTAAGTGTTCAGATGTGCTCAGTTGATGCAGATAAAATCCAATAAAATCTAAGTACCGGCACGCGCTCTGGTTAGACAGCTGCACTTGCTATATTCTTTAAGTACTTGGGCATGCTCAGTTGATACGAACAGCATTCAATAACTTTTCTAAGGGCCTGCACACGCTCTATTAAGACAGCCGCGCCTGCTTTGTACTGGGCATGCTCTGGTAACACAGTATGATTCGTGGAGTCTCTTTATATAGCCCTGGCGGTAGTTCTCACTATACAGCCCTGGGGTTGTTCTCTCTATATATCTCGCTGTGTAGCTCTGGGGGTTGTTCTCGCTGTGTAGCCCCAGCTTGCATTGGGGATTTCAGCCTCTCCTGAACCTTTTTATTGTTTGGATTATTGGATAATGAGCAGTGACAACACGACCTCCGTATTTTTATGAGAGAAACCTTTTTTGTTTGCCAGGAAGGCTACAGTGATGTAATTGACCCCCACCCTCCATCCTTTTTTTTTTTTTTTTTTTTTTTTAAAGAACTCAATGATAAACCAGACTATTTTTCCTTTAACCCCTTGAGTGGCGGGTTTCCTACCACCTTGTCAGACCCACCAGGGCAGGTTTTTTAAAATGGTCTGATCATTGAATTTCAACTAATTTTGCAGTTGCGTCTCAAGAGCCATAACTTTTTCATTTTTCCATTGACAAGGCCATATGAGGGCTTGTTTTTTGCGGGACAAGTTGTGATTTTTTTTTTTAAACAGGGGGGAGGAAAAAAAGAAATTGGGGGGGGGGAGGGGCCATGTCATTAAGGGGTTAAATAATGTATTAACTTCCTTCTCTGGGTCATTACGACGCATGGATACCACATGTGTGATTTTTATTTTTGATTTTTTACAAAATAAAGGGAGACAAGTGTTTTTATAATTTTTTTTTTTTTAACTTTTTTTTTGTCCCTTTAGGGGACTTCCACAGGGACCCATCAGGACCCCCTGATCACATTCCGGGGGTCCGATGGTGACAGCCCTTTACATGCTGCAGTGACGGCCCTTTACACGCTGCAGTCACATAGACTGCAGCATGTAAAGGGTTAACACAGCAGAGATCAGAGGTTTTCTCTGATCTCTGCTGTAAGAGCTAGCACCTAGCTGTCCACTGACAGCCAAGAACCAGCTCTCCCTGCCACAGAGACCATCGGCTTGCTTCTGACAAGCCGATGGTCTCTATGGCAACCTGTAAACAAAGCAGGAGACTTAGAAGCAGGAGATTGCCGGCATATCGGCAATATCTTCTGCTGGTTTTTCAAAGCCCTTGCTTTGTTCTCGCTGGGTCTGTGCAGGCAGAGCACAATGCCACAGCTTGTGGCATTGTGCTCTGCAGCTCCCATAGTGATACATAGCCCGGAAATCTTCGGTAGTGGAGCTCGTCCCGGAAAATTTCCGGGGCGTGCCACTCAAGGGGTTAAAAGGATTGTTTCTAAGAACCAATAATGCCCTGAAACATGTGCTCCTATATGTGGAGGCCAGTGTGCCTCCCCCTTCCCCTTCAACCTCGCAGTCTTCTTCCTCCGTTCCCCTATGGTGTGTGTGACGTATGATCAATGTCTGTATGGCTTATTGCCGTGTTGGCTTTGCTGAGCATTTTGTTTCCCCACACCATTTCTGTTCTTTGTCCAATAAAACAAATAAAAGGCTTGCGAGAAAGCAGATGAAAAATGTCCATGTGTTGTGCTAGAAATCCGCTTGTTTGGTGAGCATGTTGGTCATGGCTCTTGTTTACCATGGAAATGCATAATTAACATAATAAAAATAGAGTTTGTGTTCTAGATGAAGAAAGTTCGGGCTCCGATTCTGGCACAGACTCCACCAAGAAGCCCCGCTACCGGCATCGTCTGCTGCGACACAAGCTGTCCCTGAGTGAGGCCGAATCTGACGGGGAGAAGGGAGACAAAGAGAAGAAGGATAAGTCCAAGAGTTCCAAGGATGGCAAGCGGCGGAATAGAAGAAAGGGTACGGAAGTTTGGAAATTGATAATTTTATTACCAGTGATTAGAAGTGGATTTGTAGCAGGACAAAAATACAACTCTGTAGCTTTAAAGGGGACAGTGGAATCCAAAAATGATTCGCTTTACTTTTAAAAAAAACAAAAAAAACCCATACACCTCAAAAAACAGTTTGTTTTAACTCCCTTAGTGACAAAGCCAATTTGCACCTTAGGCCAGGTTCACATGAGCGTATGAATACCTCGTATTACGCACATGCTGTACACGGTAAATCATAGACAATAAAATACATTGCCATGTGCAATTCCGTTCACAATAGTGTGCGACGCAAAAAAAAAAAGTATGTTCTATTTTGCAGCGTATTACACACAAGTGAGTCCATTGTTCTCTATGGGCTTGTAATCAACCCCGCCCATATGCAATTACATTGTGTATGGGCAGCTCATACACCGTTACAAAGCGACGGTGCAGGACGTCTTAAAAAAAAAATTAAAAAAAAAATGCAAGACTGCGCATTACAGCGGGCGGGGGATATGCTGTCATGTGCAGTACAATTTTGTTGCCATATACAAATTATATGTTTAATTCTGCAGGCCGGTACGATTACACGAATTCCAAATTTATATAGGTGTGTTTCGGTTTTTTGTTTTTTTTGCAACTTTTCTAAACTTTAAAATAAAATGTGTTTGTTTTTTTTGTTTTATCGCTGCATTCCAATACCACCCACATTTTTATTTAACAGTGCTGTGTAAAGAGTATGCTTGTACTTTTTTTTTTTTTTCTTTTGGGCAGGATGCATTGGACTTTTTAATGGTACCATTTGTTGATCCATGCAATGTTTTGATCCCTTGCTAAATATTTTTCTTGTAAGGTGAGATGGGCACAACTTTTTTATTACCGTATATACCGGCGTATAAGACGACTGGGTGTATAAGACGACCCCCAACTTTTGCAGTTAAAATCTAGAGTTTGAGATATACTCGCCGTATAAGACTACCCCTCTTTCCAGGCGCACCAAAAAACATCAAATTTGATTTCAATGTGGTAATTTTAATTCAAATGCTTATGACATGCAGGTACTTAGCAGGAAAACTGTCACTTATAAACATAAGGCTGTTTGTCATCAAACATGTACGGTAAACATAAAACAGTGCAAGTGGATTAACGTAAACTTTTCATAAATCACTCTAAAGCTGAAAGGAAGGATAGGACAGTAAACCCATGGGAGCCGCCATGCTGTTTGTTTTCTAACCTGTCAACCAAACTGGAACTGATGATAACAAAGAATAGAAAGTGCCTGGCAACGCCCACCATAACTGCAAGGTATGGTATTTTTGCAGGTTTTGCTGCCGTGAGTTTCCCTTTAAAACCCTTCAAAATCCTCCTGTTCGTCATCTGATACCATAAGTACATCAATGACATCTTGTGGTACATTTGTGAGGCAGTCGTCGTATGGATCGAATTCCGTATCAGATGGTGTGGTCTCAGCTTCGGCTTCATCTTCATCTTGCCACAAGTAGTCGTCCTCCATACCATCTAATGAATTTGATATGCCACACTTCTTGAAAGACTTGATTACTGATTCTGCATCAATATCATTCCAGGCTTTTATGACAAACTCGCACAAAACATCCAACTGTGGCGCACGCATGTTTCCTCCTTTTGTGAATGATTTTTCGCCGCTAACCATCCATTCATTCCACTGTTCTCGAATGCGATCTTTAAATGGCTTGTTTAGGCACACATCCAGTGGCTGTACCAATGATGTCAATCCTGCAGGAATAACTGCTATATCTGTGTTTAGTCTTGCAAGCCTTTGCTTGGTGCTGGGAGTTAAATGAGCCCTGAACATATCCCACACCAGTAGACTACGTTTTTGAATAAGTCCACCTGGTCGCCTGCTCCATACGTTATCAAGCCATAGCTGTACCCCTTCTTCATCCATCCAGCCTTTTTCATGCACATGTACAAAACAACCAACAGGGAACTTGAGTTTTGGCATTGTTTTTCTTTTAAAAATAATCATTGGTCTCAGTTTGGCGCCATCAGCTGTGCATCCTAGTACCACCGTAAAACTGGACTTCTCATGGCCTGTTGTTTTAATTAAAATTGTTTTTTCACCTTTTTGATGGACAGTTGTATTTCCAACCATATCAAAATTCATTGGAGTTTCATCCATATTTCCAATATTACTTAACGCATAGTCATGTTTAGTGCGCTGCTTTATTACGTATTGATGGAAACTATTTACTTTGCTATCAAGCTCTGGCGGTAATTTTTGCGCAATTTTCGTCTTTTGCCTCAGTACCAGATTATGCCTTCCCATGAATCTAGTACACCAGGATGCAGTGGCCTTAAATCTGTTGCTGTGATCTGGGTTAGATTTGGCCCACTGAAGTGCAAACAAACGTATTTTATTTCGGGTCACTACAAAACCGCTTTGGCGATGCTCATTCACCATGTCTTCTACATGGTTTTCAAGTTCTGGCCAATGTGGGGTGCCTCTTCTTAATGCACACTTACCCCTTGGCATACTCATTAATGCTTTTTCATTTGCTTTCCAGTCCCGAACCATCTTCTCTGTTACTCCATATTGTCTGGCAGCAGCGCAGTTATTATGTTCCATGGCAAACTTTACAACTTTAAGTTTGAAACTGGCTTCATACTTCTTTCTTCTTGCTGGTGGAGCTGGAGCCATGACAGGGTTTTGACTGTTGGACATGTGTACCGTATACTGTACTGTATGTATGTACTGGATAATGGTGCTATGCTGAATAAACAGGTAGAGATAGTGGTGCTGTATGTGGTATACAACAACCAGCCAATCACAGCAAGCGATGTACGGTACCTTACCGGCGATTGGCTGGTTGTTGTATACAAAGCCTGCTTGGATTGCTCAGCTCCCTGCCTGCCCAGCCCTCCCTGTCTCTAAGACTATTGCCATATTGCTATGCATCTAAATACATTATGGGTCCAAATACGGTACCTTATAGCGCCGCGGGTCACCAGGAGCACCATGGGTCCCTCCGCATATTACCGGTAGCAGTTTCTGCTTAGGTTAAGCAGCGCTGCTGATTAGAGCCACCTGATTGGCTCTTCGGCACCACGTGACTGCACAGTGTGCACCAATCAGGTGGCTCTAATCAGCAGCGCTGCTTAACCTAAGCAGAAACTGCTGCCGGTAATATGCGGTCCCTCCACTCCGGTCACCCAGCAACCTCCGATAGCGTCCCGCCCGTCCCGCCCATCGGAAGTTCCACAAAGACCCCGGGGAGACTTACCATTCAGTCCGCATCGCCTGCGCTTCCTTGCCGCGATGTTTTCGCTCTCAGCGGGGCCCCACAGAGCGGAGAGTCCAGCTGTCAAGTTCTGAGACTACAGACGAGGGGCGGGGATGAGGAGGCTGCCGGCGCACAAGAGTCAGCAGAAGTCCTCCGCGGCAACATCAGGGGGGGCTGACTGTCATTCTCTCGTGCCCGAGCCGGCTCCGTACAGCATGGTAAGTTCTGCCGTACGCCGACCGCAGATTCTACTGCAGCTTTTAGTGCAGGAAGTTTTAGTACTCGCCGTATAAGACGACCCCCGGCTTTTGCAAAGATTTTGCTGGGCTCAAAAGTCGTCTTATACGGCGGTATATACGGTATGTTTTTTTGTGACGTACATAGGGCGGGTTTAACCCCTACCCGCTCCAGGATGTAAGAGTACGTCATGGAGCATCAGGGTATGTATAAAGAGCGGTCGCAGGGCGACCTCTCTTCATAGAGTGCGGGCATCAGCTGTTTGTTACAGCTGACCCCGTTCGGCCGATCTCGGCTATTAATTAACCCTTTAAATGCCGCTGTCATTTCTGACAGCGGCATTTAAATCCGTACGTCCCCCGTCCCCCGTCCCCCCCCCCCCCCCCCCGCAGTTAGATCGGGGGAGCTGTGCAGGTGTCATGGCAGCTGGGGGCCTGGGGCTGCCTTAGCAGACTGCCTTTCAAGCCATCCCCGTGGGGTGGCTTGATAGACCTGCCTGTCAAATGGCAGTATGACGTAATGCTATAGCATTACGTCATACTGCAGGAGCGATCAAAGCAAAAAAAAAAAAGTTTTATAAAAGTTTAAATCACCCCCCTTTTGCCATGTCTATTATTAAAAAATCTAAACTATAAAATAAAAATATGTATTTGGTATCACCGCGTCTGTGAAAGTCCAATCCATTAAAGTAGCGCATTATTTTTCCTGCATGGTGAACATTGTCTGGAAAAAAAAAAGAACTCCAGAAATGCACTTTTTTAGTTACCCTGTCTCCCAGAAAAAACACAATTACATACGACTTTTTGATCGCTTTTATTATGAATTGGTACTATCGGAAACTACAGGACAACCTGCAAAAAATGAACCCTCGCTCAACTACGTCGACGGAAAAAAAAGGTAATTGTGCGCACAAAATGACCACAGAAAATTTTTTAAAAATTAAATCTTTGGGAAAAAAAAAACAGTACAGTAAAAAAAAAAAAACAATACAAGTTTGGTATCGTAGTAATCGTACTGACCCATATAATAAAGTTATCATTTCGCTTTTGTTGCAGTTTGTGCGCCGTAGAAACAAGACGCACTGAAAGATGATGGAATGTCGTTTTTTCATTTTACTCCCCTTAGAATTTTTTAAACGTTTTTCTGTACATTATATGGTACAGTAAATGGCATCATTTAAAAATACAAGTCGTCCCGCAAAAAACAAGCCCTCATACAGCGACGTCGATGGATAAATAAAGGAGTTACAATTTTTTCGAAGGGAGGAAAACACGAAAATATATTTTTAAAAAAGGGGCCGCGTCATTAAGGGGTTAAATAAGGTACCAACATTTTTCTCTGGGTTAATGATACCACTTTTTTTTTTTTTTTATAAGACATTATTTTGCATGCTAAAAATGAAGTCTAGAATGGGGCGTGGCCTGCGACCAAGATGGACGGTTGCACCTAAGTGAAGCTCCCCAGGGGATCCTCTAAAAATCCTGCCAAAATCCTGGCCTAATTCGCTCCACTCACGTCCCTGAGGCACCGACGGGACTCACACACCCTGCTGCAGCTGCGGAACGAGGGACAGCGGCGCCTCGGAGACCCCACCGGACGGCGGGAACCTTGAGACGGAGTGCGGGAGTGACCGCTCGCCAACGCCCTGCCAGCACTCTCAGCCGCGACCCGGCGGCGCTGCGCGCCAGAGCCTCCGGACTCGCATACCCCGCTACACCATCGGGACCAGCCCCCGGCACCTGAAGCCGGCATTGTAACAGTCCGCGGCTCGATACTATCGGCGGCGCGAACGGCCGCACTGGACCACACCGCCCAGCCCCCTCCCCCCCCCCCCCGCGATCTGCACACAGCCCTAGACAAGGGCCATCCCCCGGACCCCGACGAGACACCAGCAGACATGGTGAAAGCCTTCGACTCCCTGGAGTGGAGCTTTCTAGAGGCCTGCCTTCACCGTTTCGGTCCCCAGTTCATACACTGGATCAAGATTATATATAAATCCCCAAGCGCCAACGCATGCGCTGGGCACTCCTTTTTTTTTTTTTTAACTCCTACTCTCCCGCGCCAGAGAGCAGAAATTCAGATGTGGGTGTGCCGCGGATCCAGACGGCTTCCACAGACTTCAATAGAAGCCTGCGGGAGACCCGCACTAAAAATGGAGCATGCCGCGGGTGTTTTCCCGCACACGCAATCCGCGCCTCAGGGGAAAATGACATCCACAGGTATTCAACTACCTGCGGCTGTCCAACGCATCCTTATGGGGCGCGGATCAGGCTGAGGGAAAAACGCTGCGGATTCTTAATTTTATTTTAGCAGTGGACATGAGGCCTAATGGGGTCAGAGGGGTCAATGGGGTCAATGTCAAGAATCTTTCTGGTGAACAGACTGTGCATGGTCAAGCAGATTGCAGTTGGATGCAAAGCTGGTGTCCCAACCAACGTATCCTAACGGATCTTTCGTTCCTTATTGCCAATTGGCTGCAACAGCAGAAAAGTGGTTCAAGCGCCATTGCTTTGTAAGAGAAACGGGCAAGAATCAAGCGTGAAAAACAACACAAAACATGGGTCACTGAGCAAGAGAAAAAATGTATCTAGATCTCTGTTGCTCCGTGCTAATGGGAGGGTCACAGTTTGGCACAGACCTGAATCTAGAAACCCTTTGTGTCAGGCCTCCACGGTTGTGGCAGAATAATAGTGAATGTTGTCTTAGTGCACCCCGGGACCTCTCAGACTGATGTTTCTGAAGGTCTAACCCTACGGCACAAGTGTCAAACTCGACAGAATATCCTTTCTCTTCCACCTGTGCATGGTATGACTGCTCCTTCAGTTCTGGGCACAGAGTCCGTAATAGAGATGAGCGAACGTACTCGTCCGAGCTTGATACTCGTTCGAGTATTAGCGTGTTCGAGATGCTCGTTACTCGTAACGAGCACCACGCGATGTTCGGGTTACTTTCACTTTCATCTCTGAGACGTTAGCGCGCTTTTCTGGCCAATTGAAAGACAGGGAAGGCATTACAACTTCCCCCTGCGACGTTCAAGCCCTATACCACCCCCCTGCAGTGAGTGGCTGGCGAGATCAGGTGTCACCCGAGTATAAAAATCGGCCCCTCCCGCGGCTCGCCTCAGATGCGTTGTGACTTAGCTGAGGGAAAGTGCTATCGTGCTGGAGCTGCTGTAGGGAGAGTGTTAGGAGTGATTGTAGGCTTCAAGAACCCCAACGGTCCTTCTTAGGGCCACATCTAACCGTGTGCAGTACTGTGCAGGCTGCTTTTTGCAGTGTTGCAAATTTTTTGCTATATCGGCTGTGCAGAGCATTGCGCCCTGCAGTAATACTCCAGGGACAGAATTGTGGAGGCAGGGACAGAAGACATATATTATTGATTGAATATACGCAGTTGGCCTTTATAAAAAAATATTGGGCAAAAAATCTATTTGGCCTGCCTCTCACTGTGCTGCTCAGTGTTCTGGGTCTGTGTGTGCTGGGTGTAGTACTTCAACAAAATCATACGCAGCCAGCTAAGTGTTACAGCAGGCGTGCGCCAAATTATTTCCTGGCGTTCCGTAAACGAAGTCAGCCTCCAACCACAGGCCAATAAGCGGCACATTAAATTACAGCGTTCTGTTTCTGCACTACTGGTAATACAGCATGCTGAGGGGTAGGGGTAGGCCTAGAGGTCGTGGACGCGGGCGAGGACACCGAGGCCCAAGTCAGGGTGTGGGCACAGGCCGAGCCAGTGCATTGGCCAGGGGTAGAGGCAGGGCCAGACCGAATAATCCACCAACTGTTTCCCAAACCGCCCCCTCGCGCCATGCCACCCTGCAGAGGTCAAGGTGCTCTACTGTGTGGCAGTTTTTCACAGAGACGCCTGACGACCGACGAACAGTGGTGTGCAACCTTTGTCGCGCCAAGATCAGCTGGGGAGGCACCACCACCAGCATGCGCAGGCATATGATGGCCAAGCACCCCACAAGGTGGGACGATGCCCGTTCACCGCCTCCGGTTTGCACCACTGCCTCTCCCCCTGTGCCCCAACCTGTCACTGAGATCCAACCCCCCTCCGAGGACACAGGCACTACCGTCTCCTGGCCTGCACCCACACCCTCACCTCCGCTGTCCTCGGCCCCATCCAGCAATGTCTCTCAGTGCAGCGTCCAGACGTCGCTAGCGCCACTGTTTGAGCGCGAGCGCAAGTACGCCGCACGCACCCGCACGCTCAAGCGTTAACCGTGCACATTGCCAAATTGATCAGCCTGGAGATGCTGCCTTATAGGCTTGTGGAAACGGAGGCTTTCAAAAGCATGATGGCGGCGGTGGCCCCGCGCTACTCGGTTCCCAGTCGCCACTACTTTTCCCGATGTGCCGTCCCAGGGCTGCACGACCACGTCTCCCGCAACATTGTACGCGCCCTCACCAACGCGGTTACTGCCCAGGTCCACTTAACAACAGAGACGTGGACAAGCACAGGCGGGCAGGGCCACTATATCTCCTTGACGGCACATTGGGTGAATTTAGTGGAGGCTGGGACAGAGTCAGAGCCTTGGACCGCTCACGTCCTACCCACCCCCCGAATTGCGTGCCGCAGCTCGGTGGTGGTATCTGCGGCGGTGTATGCTTCCTCCACTAAACCACCCTCCTCCTCCTCCTCCAACGCAACCTCTGTCTCGCAATCAAGATGTGTGAGCAGCAGCACGTCGCCAGCAGTCGGTGTCATGCGGCGTTGCAGCACAGCGGTGGGCAAGCGTCAGCAGGCCGTGCTGAAACTACTCAGCTTAGGAGATAAGAGGCACACGGCCCACGAACTGCTGCAGGGTCTGACAGAGCAGACCGACCGCTGGCTTACGCCGCTGAGCCTCCAACCGGGCATGGTCGTGTGTGACAACGGCCGTAACCTGGTGGCGACTCTGCAGCTCGGCAACCTGACGCACGTGCTATGCCTGTCCCAAGTCTTTAATTTGGTGGTTCAGCGCTTTCTGAAAAGCTACCCACACTTGTCATACCTGCTCGGAAAGGTGCGCCAGCTTTGCGCACATTTCCGCAAGTCCCACACGCACGCTGCCACCCTGCGGACCCTGCAACATCAGTTTAATCTGCCACTGCACCGACTGCTGTGCGACGTGCCCACACGGTGGAACTCTACGCTCCACATGTTGGCCAGGCTTTATGAGCAGCGTAGAGCTATTGTGGAATACCAACTCCAACATGGGCGGCGTAGTGGGAGTCAGCCTCCTCAATTCTTTACAGAAGAGTGGGCCTGGTTGGCAGCCATCTGCCAGGTCCTTGGAAAATTTGAGGAGTCTACCCAGATGGTGAGCGGGGATGCTGCAATCATTAGCGTCACCATTCCTCTGCTATGCCTCTTGAGAAGTTCCCTGCAAAGCATAAAGGCAGACTCTTAGCACTCGGAAACGGGGGCGGGGGAAGACAGTATGTCGCTGGATAGTCAGAGCAACCTCATGTCTATATCTCAGCGCGTTGAGGAGGAGGGGGAGGAGCATGAGCAGGAGGGGGAAGAGACAGCTTGGCCCACTGCTGAGGGTACAGATGCTGCTTGCCTGTCATCCTTTCAGCGTGTATGGCCAGAGGAGGAGGAGGGGGAGGAGTATGAGGAGGAGGGGGAAGAGACAGCTTGGCCCACTGCTGAGGGGACAGATGCTGCTTGCCTGTCATCCTTTCAGCTTGTATGGCCAGAGGAGGAGGAGGATCCTGAAAGTGATCTTCCGAGTGAGGACAGCCATGTGTTGCGTACAGGTACCCTGGCACACATGGCTGACTTCATGTTAGGATGCCTTTCTCGTGACCCTCGTGTTACACGCATTCTGGCCACTACGGATTACTGGGTGTAAACACTGCTCGACCCACGGCATAAGGAGAGCCTTTCCACTCTCATTCCCGAAGAGGAAAGGGGTTCCAGAATGATGCTATACCATAGGGCGCTGATGGACAAACTGTTGGTAAACTTCCCATCCGATAGCGCTAGTGGCCGAAGGCGCAGTTCTGAGGGCCAGGTAGCAGGGGAGGCGCAGAGATCAGGCAGCATGTACAGCGCAGGCAGGGGAACATTATCCAAGGCCTTTGCCAGCTTTATGGCTCCCCAGCAAGACTGTCTCACACCTCCCCAGTCCAGGCTGAGTCGGAGGGAGCACTGTAAGAAGATGGTGAGGGAGTACGTAGCCGATCGCACGTTCGTCCTCCGTGACGCCTCTGCCCCCTACAACTACTGGGTGTCAAAGCTGGACACGTGGCCTGAACTGGCGCTGTGTGCCCTGGAGGTGCTTGCTTGTCCTGCGGCTAGCGTCTTGTCAGAGAGTGTGTTTAGTGTGGCTGGGGGAATCATCACGGATAAGCGTACCCACCTGTCAACCGACAGTGCCGACAGGCTTACACTCATCAAGATGAACAAAGCCTGGATTTCCCCAGACTTCTCTTCTCCACCAGCGGACAGCAGCGATACCTAAACAATACGTAGGCTGCACCCGCGGATGGAAGCATCGTTCTCTATCACCATCCAAAACGGGGACCTTTTTGCTTCATCATTCTGTGTATAATATTTCTCCTCCTCCTCCTCCTCCTGAAAGCTCACATAATCACGCCGAACGGGCAGTTTTTCTTAGGCCCACAAGGCTCAGTCATATAATTTTTCTAAACAATTTTTATACGTTTCAATGCTCATTAAAGTGTTGAAACTTTCACCTCAACCAATTTTTATTTTAACTGGGCTGCCTCCAGGCCTAGTTACCAATTAAGCCACATTAACCAAAGCGATTAATGGGTTTCACCTGCCCTCTTGGTTGGGCATGGGCAATTTTTCTGATGTACATTAGTACTGTTGATAC
Organism: Eleutherodactylus coqui; assembly: GCF_035609145.1. Classification (NCBI taxonomy): domain Eukaryota; kingdom Metazoa; phylum Chordata; class Amphibia; order Anura; family Eleutherodactylidae; genus Eleutherodactylus; species Eleutherodactylus coqui. The sequence continues at coordinate 71,026 of NW_027102243.1, forward strand.
ACCAATTTTTGGGGGCCCTCGCCTACAGTGTAATCAAAATAATTTTTAGCCCACCTGCATTACAGCTGACGTTACCTCAGCTGTGATGGGCAATACAATGGGATATTTTTATGTTCCTTCGGTGGGTTCCAGGGAGCCACCCATGCTGTGGATCCACAGGGAGTTGTAAATGCATGTGTCCACTTCTAAAGAACCCCAGTCTGACTGGGGCATGTAGTGTGGGCCGAAGCCCACCTGCATTAAACATGACATTATTACCTCAGCTGTGATGGGCAATGCAATGGGATATATTTATGTACCGCCGGTGGCTTCCTGGCACCCACCCATGCTGTGGGTCCACAGGGAGTGGTAACTGCATGTGTCCACTTCTAAAGAACCCCAGTCTGACTGGGGCATGCAGTGTGGGCCGAAGCCCACCTGCATTAAGCACGACATTACATCAGCTGTGTTGGGCACTGCAATGGGATACATTTATGTACAGCCGGTGGGTTCTAGGGAGCCACCCATGCTGTGGGTGCACACGGAATTCCCATTGCGGAGTTGTACCTGGCTGTGACTATTTATAAAAAACCGCGGTCTGACTGGGGCATGCAGACACCTTGACAGAATGAATAGTGTGTGGCACATAGGTTCCCCATTGCTATGCCCACGTGTGCAGCTCCAGATGGAGGTGGCACAGGATTGGATTTCTCATTGCTTCTGTACAGCATTGTGGGCTATCGCCCCGCCCCTTTTAAAGAGGGTCGCTGCCTAGCCGTGCCAACCCTCTGCAGTGTGTGCCTGCTTTTCCTGTGGCAGATGCACTTATAAATAGACATGAGGGTGGCGTGGCATGAGGGCAGCTGAAGGCTGGGCAGGGACAGTTTGGTGTGCGCTGTGGACACTGGGTCGTGGGGGGGGGGGGGGTTGGGCAGCATGTAACCCTGGAGAAGTGGCAGCGGAGTGTCATGCAGGCAGTGATTGTGCTTTGTTGGAGGTAGTGTGGTGCTTAGCTAAGGTATGCATTGCTAATGAGGGCTTTTCAGAAGTAAAAATGGGGGGGGGGGGGCCACTCTTGCCGCTATTGTGGCTTAATAGTGGGACCTGTGAACTTGAGATGCAGCCCAACATGTAGCCCCTCGCCTGCCCTATCCGTTTCTGTGTCGTTCCCATCACTTTCTTGAATTGCCCCGATTTTCACAAATGAAAACCTTAGCGAGCATCGGCGATATACAAAAATGCTCGAGTCGCCCATTGACTTCAATGGGGTTCGTTACTCGAAACGAACCCTCGAGCATCGCGAAAATTTCGTCTCGAGTAACGAGCACCCGAGCATTTTGGTGCTCGCTCATCTCTAGTCTGTAATATACTAATGACCTCTGTCTGACTCAAGGAGCAGTCAGACCAGGCACAGGTGGTAGAAGAGAAGAAATGTTTTTCGGTCCGCGAGCCATGAGTTTGACACCCCTGCGCTATCAGATGGCTGTCTAATAAAG